>NW_027040737.1:2045000-2086549 GCF_037179485.1 Ochlerotatus camptorhynchus
GATCGGAGGGCATACAGCAGCAGTTCTCGACTCCCTACTCACCGCAGTCAAATGGAGTAGCCGAGAGAAAGAACAGGTCCCTCCAAGAAATGGCCTGCTGTATGTTATTAGATGCCAACCTTCCTAAGCTATATTGGGGAGAAGCTATTCTAACGGCCACGTTCATCCAGAACCGGCTTCCATCCAGAGCAGTTGAGAGGACGCCATTCGAGTTGTGGACAGGCAACAAACCGAACTTGACAGATCTCCGAATCTTTGGTGTGAAGCGTATGTTCGTATACCAGACGCCAAGCGCAAGAAATTTGATCCTCGATCGAAGAAGCTTGTGTTCGTGGGCTATTCCGGCTGCCACAAAGGTTTTCGCTTTCTTGATGTCGAAACCAATCGCATAGTCTTTAGTCGAGATGCTGAGTTCCTGGAGCTCCCGAAAGGATCCGGGCTGCGAGAGGAGGCAAGCGCGCTTCCGGATATGTAGCAGGAGGAGCGACGTGTTCCAGATGATCCAGTGACGGAGAGTGAAGAAAACCCAGTGGTAGTGTTTGAACACAGTGAAGATGAAAAGACGCAGAAAGAAGAGCGTCAGTCGGTGTATGAAGACGCAGAAGACACAATTGATAGTGACTTTCCTGGCTTTGAAGAACAGAGTGATGATGTAGTAGCACGACCAGATCTGTCTTTGAGCGTCGGATTGCTTGGGAGAAAAGTCGCCGAGCCCAACAACATGGATTGGGGTGCAGCAAAACGCGTGCTGCAGTATTTGAGCACAACGAATGACTGGCGATTGAAATTCGGACCAGGTCTCAAGGGCTTCTCCGATTCTGATTGGGCCGGAGATCGCCGGACAAGAAGATCTACGGCCGGGTTTATCTTTTTCTATGGAAGCGGCCCGATAAGCTGGGTGAGCAAGGGTCAAAGTTCTGTGGCTCTTTCATCCCTCGAAGCCGAGTACAATGCTCTATCGCTCGCTTGCCAGGAAACCGTTTGGCTAAGGCGGCTATTATCAGAGCTGGGAGTACCCGAAGGACAACCAACGGTCATCTTTGAGGACAACCAAGGGTGTCTCAGCTTTGCGACCTCGGAGAGAACTAGCAGTCGTGTTAAACACATTGACACCAAGAAGCACTACATACGGGAGCTGTCTGAACAGAAAGTTGTCAAATTGGTGTACTGCCCGACCAACGAAATGGTCGCTGATGCACTAACCAAGCCGTTGGGACCAACAGCAATGCAGAAGTTCATCGATCAAGTTGGACTGAAACCCTAGACTCGGTGTTCATCCAGGAGGAGTGATGGAGTATGATGAGCACCTCGCTACTACCGATACCTTGCTACCAAAGGGAACTACGGAGAAAACGAATTTAACTACCTTTGTTTCTATGCACGTTGAGTGCTATCTTTTTTCTCTTTTTTCACACTTGTACTTTGACACAAATAAACACGTTTCGCTTAGCAAAACCTTTGCTATCCGTTTTTGCTCCGGTTCCGCCTATCTGCTGGTTGTCCGTCCTTCAAAGTGCAGATATTTCCATGCTTCCGGAACCCCGGCTCATCGTCGGCAACTTCAATGGGCACCATCCGGACTGGGGCAGCCCTTGCCCAGACCCCAGAGGTTCTACCCTGGCGAACATCTTCGAGAGAGAGGACCTGGTGGTGCTGAACGACGGCGTTCCCACCTTTTTTAATGGACAGCACACCACCGCGATCGACATTGCCACTGCCAGTCGATCTACCGCGAACAGGGCACAGTGGAATAACAGCAACGACCTGCATGGTAGTGACCATTGCCCGATCCGCATACAGCTTTCCGTAGGCGCGGCCCCTCCAACGACTCGGAAGCCCAGTACTCTACGGAAGTAGAGTAGTAGGAAGTACTCTACGAAGCTGCAACAGTATCTATCCCAATGACGCCGGCTTAAACATCTCGCCTTAGACGACCCTGGTAGGGAGGAATCGCTGAAGTTTTACCGAGAACGCCATCTCTCGTGCAGACAGGATCCGTGACGCAAAGCGATCTAGCTGGATGGATTTCCTGGACTCAATCCACGAATCTCAATCGTCGAGTGAATTGTGGAATCGCGTCAACGCTCTGAGTGGCAAGCGGCGGTCTACTCCACCTACTATCCAAGCTCATGGCACATCGATCTCAGATCCGAAGGACATCGCCGACAAATTAGGATAATTTTTTGCCGGCATGTCTGCTATCAGTGGCTACGATAGCGATTTCGTCCAGTGCGTCAAACCTTCCACAAGCAGCATTCGCGCAGCTTCAGCAGCATCCGGGAGCTTCAGTTTGCCCTCGGCAGCAGTAGATTGGATACCCGGTGTTAAAAAACCTCTCCCTCGACGGAAAAACGAGGCTACTCGCCCTCTTCATACGATCTATGGCTCACTGACTCGTATCCGGACCTCTGGAAACAAGTAAACTGGAGTGCCCCAGGGATCCGTCATAGCGGTTACGCTAATCCTGATGGCAATCAACGAGGTATTCAGCCGATTGCCCAAGAACGTGCACGTAATCGTTTATGCCGATGACATACTCTTCGTCGTAACGGCACGAACGACTAAGCGGACCAGGAACATAGCTCAAGCAGCAGTCTCCGCCGTCAGTGGGCGCTTTCGGTTGGTTTCCAGCTTTTCGCGCCGAAGAGTGTACGGTGCCATATCTGTCACTCGGGCCATCTGATTCGAGGACCACCGATCACCATCCAAGATCATCCGATTCCGCTCAAGAAAACAGTGCGTGTTCTGGGGGTAGTACTGGATCGCAGCCTAAGCTTCAACCAGCACTTCAGGATGGTGAAAGAAAACTGTCGTAGCCGCATCAACATAGTCAGGACAATCTCCCGCCCGCATCGCTCCAGTAACCGTGAGATCCGTCTTCGTGTCGCTCGGGCTGTTATCGACAGTCGACTTTTCTACGGCCTCGAAATAACCTGTTTAGCCATCGAGAAGCTCAACCACATCCTCGCTCCGGTATACAATACCTACGTACGCATCGTATCCGGTCTTCTCCTTTCCACGCCTGCAGACGCAGCATGTGTGGAAATCGGAATCCTCCCTTTCCGCTATCGATCTGCTGCAGCCATTGCTACGAAAGCCGCTGCCTTCGCTGCTAAGACATCCGGGAACGAAAGGGTATTTCTCCTCAACGAGGGGAACAGAGCCCTCCGTACTGCAGCCAACCGTGACCTCCCCCGGTTGCCAGGGTCAACTGGCATGGAGAGAAGAGTTGGCGATCAAACGTCGTCAAAATAGATAGGCGGATTAAGAGTGGATTCCAAGCCGGAGATAACTCTGTAGCTTTGAGACGTTCTGTTGCAGAGCTTCTCGGGTCGGTTTTTCCGGGGCACATTCATCGCTTTACGGACGGATCGCGGTCGCGGGCTGGAGTTAAACTCGGAGTGGCAGGACCGAAGTCAAAGTCTACCGGAGCCAAACTGCTCATCGAGCAATAAGTTGTTTTCCTCGGCAGACGCCAGGAGTCGATGGTAGACTGTTCTTTCGAACAGCTTGGATAACCCCGAGGTCAGTAGCTTGAAGGAGAGGATGGATCTTTCCCACGTTTCCGGATGGGAATGACTTTAGCTGACTTCCAGCACGAGGGAAAGTAGCCAAGTCTGAGGCATTGATTAAAAATCAGTGCCATATCGTTGAAGGATCTGGAACTCAGGTGTTTGAGTTCCAGATTCAGAATTTGGTCGAAACCTGGGGCCTTCATATTTTTAGATGATTTAGTATAGGTCAACAGTTCGTCAGCCGTAACCTCGGATTCCACAGTAAAGTTGTTGGGATGGAGGTTGGTTGCATTTACTGCAACTGAAGTATCGAATAGACTAGGCAAGTCCAGCCCGAGATTATGAGAGCTGACGAAGTGTTGACCTATAGCATCAGCCTTCTCTTCAGGGGTTATCAGATGGGCGACTGAACAATTGGGTTGATTCAACGGCACAAGTGGTGGAATGGGTGTTGGCTTCTGGACCACTGTGCGACGCCACTGTCAGAGTCAGTTCGTCAACGAAACTTCAATCTAAACTACACCCCACAATGGTTCCGAATAATGTGGCTAAAAATAACCTAACACCACTACTTGTGGTCCACGCCAATACAGCAGCTTGAAATTCAATTTCACAATACCGTAAACCGAATGATTTATGCACCCTTCATAACGGTGGAATTCTTTTGAAACGGCCGCGGCCAGAAACCGAGTAATCTACACGAGTCAAACATGCGAAAATCGACTCATCCAACCCCATTGACATTAAATTTGATTGCCCACTCATCAACCGTCCGCCCTAAAGGAAAACCCGAAACGTAAACGTGCAAACATTACCATCAACTCGACTCGATTCGACTGAGCCGGCCGTGTGACTGAACTCGCTATCGAATTGATCTTCCATCGCCTCCCGCTCTCAACAACAATAACAGTTTACAGTAAAAACCTTCCTTCCATTCCCATACCCCCCTCCCCCCCCCCCCCCTCACTGATGCAGCGTGCGTGGTTCAAAGAGAATTAAAGATATAACACAAAAACAGATCGCAATTACCATTCACTTACTTTTCAGATCCACTGCTGCAGGGTTACAATTATGCCCCCAACAAGCGGGCCGCAACGACGAGGATTCCTCCCAGCGCGATTAATTGGCACTTGTTCGCAGTAGCAGAAAAACATTTTTTTTTTTAGTTTTTGTTCTCCCGACATTAAAGCAAGGAGAATCGAAATTTCCTTCGACCTTCGAATCCAGAGCAATCGGGCGAAAATGTCCCTGCTATCGTCCAGCTCATCGCGACCGCGCTCGCTGATGGAAGCCCTGCTGGCGAAGAAGATCGAAGCGGCATCCCAGGCCGGAGTGCCCGGTTCGCCGAATAACAATGGTGGTGGCCCGGGAGGGTCCCGACTCATCCGGACCGATTCGATGGACTCGAGCAGCAGCATCGGGTCGCTGGTCCTGGGTGAGGACGTGTGCCGGTGCGACGACTGTCTGCTCGGAATCGTCGATCTGTACACGATCGGACCGCAGGAGACGGCTTATGCGAAGAAAAAGGTGAGTAACAAACACAAACGAGCGAGAAGAGAACGACGAGCGTAGCGAGAGACTTGAATGGGCGAGCAAGCGACGAAAGTGGGAAGCTTTCGCTGAGCGGAAAGCTTCGGCTACTAGCCGCCAGGTGGCTTGCCGGGAAGCTTTTACTGAATGGGTTTGTTTAGAAACGCAAAGCAAAGGGGAATCGAACTAGAAGAAGCTAATGAATGGGTTCGGCCTTGAGTTGTTTGCGTGCGGGCTTGGGTTTTGGCAGCTATTTTAATGGCTTATTGTTCCGACGCAGGAAGGTGCTGTTATGTAAGCCGAAAGGTGTCTGTTAGTTCATAAGTGTTTCTTTTATTTTTTTATTTTCTAGCAGGGTTCGTAACGGTGCAATTATTAGTTATGACTTGAATAAAAACCGGACTCAAACTACGGTGATTTGAATTGGACTGAGGCGAATTTGATGTAGAATGATTCTTATGGAAGAGCCTTTAGCTACAGAGTAGAATCGGGCTAATTTCTGGCAATTCGACACATCTAATAACGATATCAATTTTGATTGTTAATTTGCCTCCGGTCTTTGTATTGCGCTAAGGTGCGATCGTGTTTGGAATCAAGCTCTGTAGTATGGTGCCCATTCCAATCAACTAGGAGGTTAGGACAGTGAGAATGTGAGATATGGGGATTTTTTTTCGGAAAGATTTCGGCCGAAAATTTTTGACAGAATTTTATAAAACGTAGCGAACACGCAGATTTTATTATTTTTAAACACCCTCGAAAGTTTTCGATGCTTCATCCAAGTCGTAAAGATCTATGAACTTCAATAAAGCTCTCTAAACGTCCCTGAGCTTCTCAGAACTTTTTAATAGTTCCCTCAATTCTTCTAAAGTTAATTGAACTGCCTCGAAGGGCTTTGATCTATTCTGAAGTTCCCGTAATTTGCCTGAAGCTTTCGAAACTTCCTTGAAGCTCATGGGATTTCCCTTAAAATCTTCTTGAAGTTCTCTGGGCGCGTCTGAAATTTGCGTTCCCTATTGTCTGAATTTCAAATGGAGATGGAACGGCGTAGGCTGTGCCGGCGAACGGTCGTGTTTATTTTTGCTGTCAAGATTTTTTCTCGTTCTTCCCCGAGTACTTTTAATGAAGAACAATCCCCATTTTAGTTTTCTAGAAGGGGGTTTCAACCTGAAAGTTAGTTTCTTTGAAACGTTTTACTAGCGAACTGCAATCGAGCTGTACATTCTGCGGACCATCCAGGTCGATACGGAACCAACCGTTATGGATCAGGTATAGCCGGGACTTTCCGATACCTTTTCCATCCCGGCAATCTCATCTGTGGCAAATAACACGTTGCGAACAATTTTGCCCTCAGAACCCTTTCACAACGGGAAGCAGTCGACCAACGGAAACATGGATGCCATCCAGAGAGTGGCAGAAGAACCGAACAACTAGCAAGTCTTTTTTTATGTTCCACCCGTTCGATGGCGGTACCGGAAATAGGAAGCATTGGTTGGAGAAAAGTTTCCAGTTTATCAACGATTTCTTGCGGTTCGAATTGCACATAAATTTTACGGACAGGTTGCATCCAGCAGTCAACTAAATTGGTGAGTTCGTTCCAGTTTAATCTTTGGTAGGGTAGGATGGTCTAGGACTCACCCCTGGAGTGGAGAATTCTGGCACGTGGAATCCCGAAACTGGTAGGGGGACAGCGGTGGGGAGTTCTCCCCTATGTATTTATAAACATTACTGACATTGGATTTCCTTCAACACCTATTGCTGATGGTGTTCAAAATCGAGATCGTTGGAAAAATGTGATGTCTGAAAATTTTCGGGCTTCTTAGCTTCGTGTTTCGCGATCGCAAAGCAAAATGGCTATCGTCCAGGTAAAGTTCGAAAAAGGCAAAAGGTGTTATATTCTAGACAAAAGGAAGGCTCCAAAATCGCTGTTCTTGTTTAAAGATTTGCCAAAGATTTAAAATTGATAATCAACCGCAGGAACTATATTAATTTTTAATTATTTCGTTTACCCAAGCAACAAATAAGTTGAAATGTTAAAATCTCTATCTCATTGAATCTATTCCTTTCCTCTCGAAATATAGTTGACTTCTTCCGTTTCTGTTATTTCATGTCATTCTTATTCAAAAACGATCGTCAGTCATAATGGTTTTACTCTGATGTAAAGGGCTTGGTTGTCAAGTCCAACCGTGTTTGCTTACTGAGCAGAAAATCATTGGTTCAGTCCCATGCTGTTTTACAATAAAGAGTTGATAGGATCGTTTCGGAACTGTCATGTCATGTCAAACCAATGAACACATCACTTATTAAGGTGAATCCTGATCCAATGAACCCCATCCCAGTGCCATATAAACGGTAACGGCCAATTCGGAAGGGATCCCCGGCTCAGAGACATCAATAATATGTTTCAAGAAATTAATACTTAGTAAGCTTTGTAAACATGGAGCAATAAATTATACAAGTAAATGACATGAAAAGAAAAATAAAAACACTCACATATACTGTCAGATTACCGAAAAATGGTGGGGCAGTTAGGCTGGTAGCGTGGCCAAAATCTCTAGCGCCGTGGGCACCGATTTACCGATTTACAAAGATTAACAAAGGACCAACTTTTAACGGTTTCTATTTATTTAGTTTTTGTTCCCACCGCGTCAAAGCCACCCATTCTATCTTTTAAATTGAGCACTCTTAGAAGATCCATTTTTGGGTAAAGGTTGTGCCTTTCATAATATTGAGAAATGCTACCTACAGCATCAAATACCTGTGAGTAACAAAAAGCAGGTCTACTTTTAAAAAATACCCAGGGAGGCCAGCTAATTGTCATTTTGAAATTCCTGGCTTTTCCCAGATTTCCCGGAGCAAACCTCAAAAGTTCGACATGTGTTTAGAGTCTTAGACTACACACTTAGAAAAAATCATGTAAATTTAGGTGCGCTGAGACTGACATATACGAGCGTCAATTTTGACAAAGAATTGAGTTATAATACACGTGAAATTCTGCTCAATCAAAGGAACTTTTCGTCAAGTAACAAACTTTTCAGTTTCGAAGCAGCATTTTACATGACATGTTTGTTTACGTCTCATCCTTTGTGTCAAAGATGGATTTCGTCTCAAATTCAACGACTCGTTGAATTCAAATCTGCGCCGAACGAAGTAACTGTCTCCATTGGTCTCGGTCCTGAGCCAATCGCTTCCAGTCGCCTTGGACGTTCAAGGACCTAATGTCCTCCTCAACTGCACAAAGCCAACGCGTGCGTGGCCTACCCCGAAGCCAACGTCCTCTTCCGGGTTCCCTACTGAATATTGACTTCGCTTGACGCTCTTCCGGCATTCGTGCCACATGCCCAGCCCACTGTAGCCTGCCGTGTTTTATAAGCTTCACTATATCCATGAAGTTATATACTTGGTACAACTCGTGATTCATGCGACGCCACCAGAT
This sequence comes from Ochlerotatus camptorhynchus, assembly GCF_037179485.1. Taxonomy (NCBI): domain Eukaryota; kingdom Metazoa; phylum Arthropoda; class Insecta; order Diptera; family Culicidae; genus Ochlerotatus; species Ochlerotatus camptorhynchus. Next base: position 2,053,479 of record NW_027040737.1, read on the forward strand.
GCCATTTTCCAGTTTACCGCCGAGTATTGTTCGCAGCACTTTACGCTCGAAGACACCGAAAGCTCTCCGATCGGCCTCTTTCAATGCCCACGATTCGTGGCCATAAAGGGCTACCGGCAGAATCAACGTCTTGTACAGCGTGAATTTTGTTTTCGTACGCAAGCGGTGGGACTTCAGCTGGCTACGCAACCCGTAGAAAGCCCTGTTCGCGGCTGCAATACGCCTTTTCACCTCACGGGTAACATCATTTTCGCACGTCACTAAAGTACCAAGATAAACAAATTCGTCCACAACTTCAAATTTTTCGCCATCTAGCACCACTTCACTACCAACACCACTATTGCTCCCACGCTTTCTACCGGCGACCATGTACTTCGTTTTGGTAGAATTTATCGTCAGACCAATCCTCGCTGTCTCCCTTTTAAAAGGCGCGAACGCCTCTTCCACTGCTCTACGGTCGATTCCGATGATGTCGATGTCGCCCGCAAAGCCAAGGAGCATGTGCGACTTTGTGATGATGGTACCGTTCCTCTGCACACCAGCTCTCCTAATCGCTCCTTCGAGGGCGATGTTGAATAACAAGTTCGAAAGAGCATCTCCCTGCTGCAACCCATCTAAGGTCACGAACGAGGCCGAAATCTCGTCTGCAACCCGTACACATGATTTCGAACCATCCAGCGTTGCACGAATCAGCCTAATTAGTTTCGTCGTAAAACCGTTTTCTTGCATTATCTGCCATAGCTCGTTTCTCTTTACTGAATCGTACGCTGCCTTGAAATCCATGAACAGATGATGAGTCTGCAAGTTGTATTCCCGGAACTTCTCAAGGGTTTGACGCAGGGTAAACATTTGATCCGTCGTTGATCGACCCTCACGAAAACCAGCCTGGTATTCGACGACGAAGGATTCCTCAAGCGGTCTCAATCTGTTGAACAGAACACGTGATAATATTTTGTACGCCGAATTCAGAAGCGTGATTCCTCTGTAATTGGCGCACTCCAGTCTGTGTCCCTTTTTGTAGAGGGGACAAACGAGACCATCCAACCAACTAGCGGGCAATTCTTCCTCCTCCCATATCTTGAGCAGTATACGGTGGATCATCTGGTGCAGCTGCTCACTTCCGTGTTTGAAAAGTTCGGCCGGGAGCTCGTCCTTCCCGCAGCCTTACTGTTTTTCAGCTCTCGTATCGCCTTTTTCACCTCTTCTAGCGTTGGTGGTTCCACAGCTTGACCATCGTCGTCGATGTGTGTTCTGTTTGTAGATGCTCTCTCGTTCTCTCCGTTCAGCAACGTCTCGAAGTACTCCTTCCACCTGGCAGCCACCATCGTTTTATCTGTCAGCAGATTACCTTCACGGTCATAGCACATGGCGGGAGACGGCGCTGTCTTACTCCTCACGCCATTGACAGTTGCGCAAAACCTTCGCATATCATTCTGCTCCATACTTTCTTGCGCCTCAGCAAGCACGCGTTCCTCGTACTGCCTTTTTTCCTGCGATGGGTTCGTTTCTCGGCTGACCTTGCTACCCTGTACCGCTCTCTGTTCTGACGGGTACCAGACCCAAACTCCGGCTTCTGGCGACGTTTTTCTCCTCTGTCACTCGCAGGCACTCCTCGTCAAACCACCCATTCCGGGGGCGCCTCTGAGCTGTACCTATCACCTCTCGTGCTGTTGTGCTCACCGCTCCGTGGACAGCTTCCCACAGATTGTTGAGATTCTCGTTCACGTTGATTTCCGCTATCCGCTCATTCAGCTTCTGGTGGTACTCTGCAGCAACACCATCTACTGTCAAACGCTGGTTGTTGAAACGCATCGATCTCCGGTTTCTCGAACTCGTAACGGTCGATAGACGCGCTCGAATTTTCGCGACAATGAGGTAGTGATCCGAGTCGATATTAGGACCCCTGAGGGTCCTCGACCAACACGTTGTCGATCTGGGAGCAAGTTTCGCCATTAGGGTGTCTCCAGGTGTGCTTTCGGATATCCTTGCGTGCAAAGTGGGTGCTACTGATGGCCATAACACGAGCAGCAGCGAAGTTTATCAGCTTCAGGCCATTATCATTCGTTGCAGAGTGAAGGCTCTCTGTTCCAATGATTGGGCGAAAGAATTCCTCTCTTCCGACCTGCGCGTTTGCATCTCCGATGACAATCTTCACGTCGTGTCTAGGGCACTCATCCAGGCTTTCATAAAACGCGTCCTTCACGTCATCGGATTTATCGTTAGTCGGTGCGTAGATGTTGATCAGGCTGTAATTGAAGAATTTGCCACGAATCCTCAAAACGCAGATGCGCTCGCTAACCGATTTCCACCGCATAACCCGCTTCATCTGTTTCCCAATCACTACGAAACCAACTCCGTGTTCTGCTCTATCGCCACCGCTGTAGTAGATATGGTATTTGAACGATGTGTTGGCGATAGGATCTACTGCCCTGAATTCACGTTCTCCAGATCTACGTCACCGTACTTTTTGAATAGCAGCCGCACTCACATTCACCTTTTTGGAAACTTTTAAGAAGTTCTTTTTATCTCAGAAAAGTTAGATCTAGAGATCTTTCTGGAATTCCACAGATCTTAAGGGGAAGGCCCCGAACCTTTAGCTTAGACTAATAGATTGGTTTTAAAATCTTTTGAGCGTTAGTTTAAACAAATTCAGGATAGTTCCATAATGTGCTGAAATGAAATCGAAAACCCTTAAAATTTTGCGAGAGATTCAGTACAGAGACCTTCAGAAAATTTATGAAAACTTCATAAATATTTCAGGAACTTCACAGAAGTTCAGGGAATTCCAGGAAATTTAAAGGTGTTCCCGAGAATTTCATTTACGTTAAAGCAGAACCGAGATCTTCATTGGAATTAAAAGCTTTACGGAAGCTCCGAGAACATCAAGACCGATCAAAGAATTAAAGGGCAGTTAAAAAAAATTCATGGAAATTGCAGAAACCTTAAAGAAGTTTAAAGAAAATTTCCGAGAATTTCCGGAAACTTCGGTTTTTTCAGAGAAAATTTCTGAAACGCAATAAAAGTTATATGAACATCCGGAAAATGTGAGAGTATTTCAAGGGTGTTATATTTATGATGCAAATTTCAAGATCTAAATAAAATCGAAAATTGAGCTAAGTCGATTAGAAAACATCAACGAAGTTCCATTAATTAAAAAAAGATAGCTTTTAGCAAGCACCGATATTTTCAAGAAATTCCAGACAACTTCCAATAAATTTAGATATTTTTAGATTGTTTCATTATATTCAAGGAAGTTCCGAGTATTTCGAGGACGATAAGATAACATCAGGAAAATCACATTAACTTAAGGAAATTTGCAGTTCCTTGGAATAATGGGATGTTCCGAGAATTCTATGATTGATCTGAAAACTTTAGAAGATTCAGGGAATTAATATCAGAAAATTTATCGGAACATTTGATCAATTTAGAGAAATTAAGGTAAGCATAGAAAACTTTCCCGGGAAGATTAGTGATTTAGAGCAAAGTTCCGTGAGCGTAAAATGGTGGGTTCTTTTTCAAAAATAACTAAGATATTCAGGGCAGTATAGAGAATTTTAAGGAAATTGAGAAATATTTTGGGCAGTTTTAAAAACATCTAGGAACTCTAGACTGTTGATGAAGTTATGAATTAGTTTCGATAATTTGAACTTCAGACACATCTTGAAAATATCAGTGAAAATCATACGGGAGCTTAAGTAAGCTCCTGAAATTTCAGAATAACTTCGAAAACTTCACAGAAGTACAGCTATCGTCAGAAACATATCGAGAACTTCATAGTTTATAGGACTTAAGGGAAGATCCGAGAATTTCAGGAACTTATATGGACGTTTCGGGAGCATTTAAAATAAGTTCGGTAAAGCTCCAAAAACAAGGCTTATTCCAGGGGAGTTCAGTTCCCTTAGTTTCACTAAATTAGCGGGAAATTTCAAGAAGTTAACAGATTGTCGGAGATCTTAGAGATGTTAAGAAAATTATTGAGGCTTTTACATAAATCCAGAAGTTCACGGAAGCTTCAAAATTTTTCGAACAGGTCAATTAAATTCAGGATAGTACATCAAGCTTCATGAGAACTGCAAACACTTTAGAGAAGTTTTGAGAACGTCAAGAAAGATATTGATCTCGCTAATTAAGCTTTACAAAAAACAACAAGAAAGAGCAGATATCCTCAGAGCAGAGATATTTCATAGCAGCGAAGTTACATAAATTTTAAAAAAGTTTTGGGAAATTCAATGACAGTCTGAAAAAGTTTAGAGAAGTTGAAAACATTGAGAGAATGATTGATGATTAATGAGAAGTATTGCAAGCATCAGGCTAGTTTCTCAAACTACAAAAGAACTTCAAGGCAAATTTATTAACTTCTGAAATATATTGGGAACTTTCATACTTACCTTACCAATCAGGCTAAGGCCTTTTGTCCTCTGCTGTCCGAAGAAGTCGTCTCCACTCTACTCGATCCATGGCCACAGTTCACCAGCCTCGTAGTCTGCGAAGGGTCCGCAGGTCACCTTCTACTTGGTCGATCCACCTTGCCCGCTGCGCGCCTCTTCTTCTTGTTCCTGTTGGGTCGCTTTCTAGAACCATTTTCACTGGGTCGTCGTGCGGCATTCTTACGACGTGCCCAGCCCACCGTAGTCGCCCAATTTTTGCAATGTGGACGATGGATGGTTCTCCCAGCAGCTGGTGCAATTCGTGGTTCATTCGCCTCCTCCACGTTCCGTCATCCATCTGCACTCCACCGTAGATGGTACGCAACACCTTCCGTTCGAAAACACCAAGGGCGCGTTGGTCCTCCACGAGCATAGTCCAGGTCTCGTGGCCGTAAAGGACCACCGGTCTAATCAGCGTCTTGTAGACAGTCAACTTCGTGCGGCGGCGAATTTTATTCGACCGGAGCGTCCTCCGGAGTCCAAAGTAGGCACGATTCCCTGCCATAATGCGTCTTTGAATTTCTCTGCTGGTATCATTTTCGGCGGTCACCAGTGAGCCCAAATACACGAACTCATCGACCACCTCGATTTCGTCACCGTCAATCTGAACTCGGGGTGGGAGGCTAACATTGTCTTCCCTAGAACCTCTTGCTTTAATATATTTTGTCTTTGATGCGTTGATGGCAAGTCCAATCCGTCTAGCTTCAGCCTTCAGTCTGATGTACGTTTCCGCCATCATCTCAAAGTTCCGTGCCATAATGTCAATGTCATCGGCGAAACCAAGGAGCTGGATGGACTTCCTGAATATCGGGAACTATTGGGAACTTTCAAGCTGTTCTGAATACCTCAGAATAGTCCATCACAGATTCAACGGAGATTCCTCATGAAAATTCGCTTGAAGTTCTCCTAATCTTACACTCGAATTCTTCCGAAACTCTCATTGAATTATTCCAGAAATTCACTTGGAGCGCTTCTCTGAATTCTATAAAAAAAATATCACAAGAATAAAGTTAGAATACTTCTCGCAATTCCATTGAAATATTCCTCAAAATGTCGTTGAAATTATCCTCCGAATTCATTTTCTTTTAATTTTCCAAGGAATTACCTTGAAATTCTCCTCAATAAGAAATCTTATGGAAAAATTCTCCGATTTTTCATTGAATAACTTTCCGATTTCACAATTTTACCCTTTACACATCAGGGGGGCGCTAGCGGCGCCGGTGGTGTAGTGGTAAGCGTGATTACCTCTCACCCCAGCAGGCCTGGGTTCAATCCCAGTCGGCGCCGCCGGGATGTTCTGAGGCATAACATCTCTGATCACGCCTTCCTTCGGAAGGGAAGTAAAGCCGTTGGTCCCCGGTTCGTGAGTTGATGGGTCGATAGGTAGGGTCCATCCAGGTGTGGGAGCTGCCTCCCTGGCATCGGTAGCATAGGTGCTCAGCACGGAAAACAAGATCGACGGAAAACAAATCAAGGAAAGAAAAAAATCAGGGGGGCGCTCGCTGAAGCCCTCTATCTCTTTTTAAGTGACGAACCAGCTACTGGCTGAAAGTCGCTCTAATAAAGAAAAAAATCATTTCAGATTTCCATTCTAATCTCACTCCTTCCCTTAAAATTCTACTCACATTCAAAGCCTCATAAGAATTTATTTTCATTTCTCCTCACAAATGCCTTAGATTTCTCCCCTTAATTTGTTCGGCAATCTCTCCTGGAATTGTTTTCCAGGAATTGTTTTTTTTTGTTCTTCTGGAGTAATTCCCTGAGAATTTCCGGTCTTTCGGGTTTAATCATAAACTTTCTATTGAATTGAATCTTTCACTTTAAAGGTTCCTATCGTACATATTTAATTGTTGGAATAGGGCTTTCTCCTCTAATATCCGCTAGCTTGCTTCCATCTCAGCAGAATTCGCATCCAGCACCTTGAAGAAATTGGAAATTACACCCATTTGGCGGTCTCACACTTCCATTTTGGAAGTCAAAACGAACGGGGCTCTTAACTTCAATTCCAGACATCATCAAATTAAATGAGCTTCACCAACCGACCGAGCTGCATGCAATGAACAAATCACTCGGGACAATAGCCTCTATCGGCAATACTGCAATCCGAAACGGCAAAATTCAAGTGTGAAATGCTAAACTGGCGTGGCTGGATTTTGGACTCTACGAGATCTAGAACCTTATGTTGAGTTGATTGTAGTAAGGTGGGTTATTTTTTTTTTTTCAATTCTTACTAAATATGCCCCCAAGGGGTAAGCCAAAACTGGAAGCCAGAAGAAGATGAGTTGTAACGCTTATATATTTTTTTAAAAGCGTTTATTCTGATTTTGGACACAGCTTAAAACAACAGAGTTATTATTATTCATCTGTCATTTGAAAAAAATACTTCCCTCGGCAAATTCAAAGTAGTCTACAAAATACTCTATGAACCGTCATAGCATTGCTCAAATTAACCATGAAGGTATAGAAATTGATTTGAGAATGTCAACAGCTTAAACATTTTGGTGAAGGGGATGACAATTATTATATTAGTTTAAATTCACTGTACAAACTAACTATCGACAAAAGGACTGATACCAAGTAGTATTGCAAGTTTTACCACGGTTTCATTCTATTCTATAAGTCCAAATAATGGGGTATAAGGCTATGATAAATCCAAAATTGCTATTAAGGAAATCGGTTTTCCCAAATGCGGGATAATCTACAAGATACTTCATTAATGATGACCACCAACTGCTCAAGATAGATTTATAAAGTCTGGTCCACTTAGAATATTTTATTAATTCTATAGCAGTAAATTGATTGATCCTGCACACCCACGTCGAAAACCCGATGGGGTAAATCCGAAGTTGAAAATTACCGTTTTCTACCGTGGGAAATGCCCTCAAGTGATTCAAGATGATGGCGGGAATTCCAAAGAAAGTCCGCAAGTTCATGCAAACGCCGTTGGATTTGGATTGCATTTTATTTTATGAAAGTACAATAGAATACCTTCATTTTGACTTAATAACATTTTTTTTTTCACGTCAAATCAGTCCCGAGAAACACCTGGTTTTATGTGTCCGGATTAAAGTTGGACCAGACTTTATGAGTGAAAAATAAATTGAGGGATGCCATAAACCAGACTTCGATGGTTACTGATCACCAATATTGAGTACGAAATATTGAACATTACTGTGGTTTTCCCTGAGCTTCTAGGAACTCAGATGTTCTCAAAGTTGGCCTTAAGATCTTTATATTGCCCTGAAAGTCGTTCCCAAAATATGTCTGAAGTTTTCAGAGCTTCTCTTGAAATTCCTGAAACTTCTAGAAGTTTCTCGAAATGTTCCTGAAGTACATGAAGCTGCCCTGAATTTATCGAAAGTAGCCTTTAACTAGGTTTCGAACCCCTTCGGATACGGTTGTGTTTTAATTTTGCTCTCTGTTTTGTGCGTGCGTTCGCTTTCATAGTTTTCAGCTGCATTTGCCGGATTAGCGCTGGCACTAAAACTCCGGGAAGTTTTAGAATCGAGAAAGATAACGTGATTCATCATGTTTGCAAGGATCATAAGAGATGTCGCTATCTGTGTTGTTTGATTTTTTTTTTCTGCCGGGCGTGATTTTGCGCTGCTAACTTTGTCAATTTTTTATCACACGGGCTATCGTTATTCGTTTTTTTTCCGATCGGTATACTTGTAATATTGGACTGGTTGTTAACGGAAAGTGTAGTTCGTTGCGATTCGTTTAATTAGAGTATATTTTGTGTTGTGAAAACAGTGAAAAAGTTATCCAATCGGACATATTATACACGACTAGCATTAGAGCATCTCCACCGCTGTTTCTAAATCACTTTTGGAAACTGAGTCAGCTTGACTTCCGCTTGTGACCAATGCGCTAAACCAGTTAAAGGCGATGAAGAATCAGTCTCCTGCATGGCTTATTGCGACAGGATGATTCAACTAAAGTGCGGCGACACATAGCTGAATAAAGCTTTTTTGAACATTGTCCACACTAGCCCGAACCTGTTTTGTATGTGTAACGAGTGCGCGAAGCTGATGAAATGTGCTCGGTTCAAAACTGCCGTCTCGTCGTTTGGCAGTGTGATTAGTTCTATCACCGAGAGACAGGAAATCACACACGCTGAGCTTAGGAAGGAAATGGCTAAGCAAGAACAGCAGATCGCTCAGCTATCGAAACGAATCGCATTGACAACTCCGACAAACTCTGATTTCATGCGTCAACCGCTATTAAAACGGCGCCGCGATGAAGACTCGCTCACTAGCAAACCACTTGTTGGTGGTTCTAAAGCAGTAGCAGGCGACAATGCCTTTACCGAGGTCCTTACTGTTCCTGAACCCACCGAGCTGTTTTGGCTGTACCTTTCTCGTATTCATCCTAGCGTGAAATCTGAATCAATCGAGAAGCTGGTGAAAGGTTGGGTACAGTGCGAAGATCCGATTAAGGTTGTGCCGCTAGTCAAAAAAGGATCCGACATCAGCCGTATGAGCTTCATCTCGTACAAAGTCGGAATGGTTCCCAAACTACGCGAAGCTGCTCTTAGATCGGATACATGGCCGAAAGGAATTTTGTTCCGTGAATTTGAAGACGGTTCAAAAAACATGTGGTTGCCTCGTTTGAACACGCCTACCATCACGATCTCTCCCATTACGGGACCTTCCGAGTTCTCAACTCCCATTTCCGGACTAGACCCAGTCTGCTGATTCAGTATTGGATTTTGCGTTGTGAATTGGAGCGCTCTAGACCAGAACGCACTGCCTGTCGCATTATGGGAGACCTCGAACCACTCGATCAAGTCGCGCTAGCTGTTTCCCGCCATCAAAGTCGTTCTATTTCCTGCCATCAGAGTCGTTCTGGCCCTGCGGTCGAGTTCGGTGGTGGGGTCTCCCAAGCATCGTCTTCAGGCAAGTATGCATACATTAGTTACAGTCATTTGCCTGATCAGTTTCCGTGTTCCAGTGCAACGTTTCAAGCACCTGCCGGCTGTTTCCAGTTGAGAAGCACTTCTGATACTGCTCATTCACAACATCCGCTTTACTGTTCGAACAATGCCAATTCATCTCCGGGACGCACAATAGACCACTCTTTGGAAGCTCCTGGTTACTCCAGCCCAGTCGTGCCGATTCCCGCCAGCGTTCAGCATAGTCGTCCTGGACCTGTGGCTGTATATGAATCAGGAGTCTTCCACCTTGCCTCTACAAGCAAGTACAATAAATATATTGACTATTCACTGCCCAATGCCGATCAAATTTTCAGCAATTCTGACTATGTTAGTCATTGTGATGATGCCTCTGTAACTCCCAATACTGGAAACCCGGAACGCGCCGTAGAAAGCCCCATGGAAGCCCCCAATCTCTCCGACTCAGTCCTGCCATCAGCAGCCTTCGTTCATCATAGTCGTTTCAGACCGGCTGTCGGATGTGGAGAGGGGGTCTTCCAACCCACTCACTATGGCGAGTATCCAATGAGACTTGATGATGGTCAGTTATTGCCTGATGTATCTGTGATTTCCAGGGAGAGCAGTCGTTCGATTCCTTGCCGCAAGCAGGACATTATGATCTTCTACCAAAACGCCGGTGGAATGAATTCTGATGTTGAAGAGTACCGCCTAGCTGTATCGGATCGTTGCTACGATATATGTAATTGTCCTGTGCGAAACGTGGCTCGATTATCGAATGCTTTCCAGTCAAGTCTTCGGTCCTGACTACGAGGTCTTTCGTTGCGATCGGAATCCTAACAACAGCCGTAAATCTACTGATGGAGGTGTGCTTGTAGCTGTCCGTAGCGGGTTGGAGGCAAAGGCCATCGAGAACGATTCATGGAACTATGTGGAGCAGGTTTGGACAGCCATCAATCTGGTTGATCGCACACATTCCACCTGATCGAGTCCGCGACAATGAACTCATCGATACTCACTGTCGGTCAGTTTTCACAGTTGTCGAAAGTGCCACTCCAGTTGATGAGATATTCATTTTTGGTGACTTCAATCTGCCAGGCGTTTCGTGGAATCCATCTCATAGCGGATTCCTGTACCCAGATCCTGATAGCTCTACATTTCACGCAGGAGCTATTAGCCTTCTCGACAACTACAGCGCAGCGACGCTTTCTCAAATTAACCAGCACACAGGACAGGGCTCCATCAATTTCCTCGGCTCCTTGTGCACTAACTAAGCTAGTTCCACATCAACCTCCTCTAATTGTCACTTTTGAGGACAAACTCGTGCGGGATTTCGACGACTATCCTGCTACGGTTTCTTATGACTTCCGTAACGCTGACTACCGTAGCATCATAGATGTATTGTCTAGCATGGTATGGGAGAACATCCTTGATCCAGATGACGTTGAGGCTGCAGCGCAAACCTTTTCACATGTCTTGGCATATGTCATTGACAGACACGTCCCGAAAAGAACTCACCACAAAGTGTCTCACCCTCCCAAGCAGACGAGAGAGCTACGTAGGTTGAAGTCAATCAAGAGAGCAGCATTGAGAAGATTTACGAAGTATCGCACTCTTCCTCTGAAACTACATTATGTGCGGCTGAATACATGTACCAGCGAGTCAGTCGTGAATGCTTTTCAAGTTTCCAACGAGACATCCAGCGCAACGCAGGGAATCCGGCCTCCCATCGTCTATGGAATTCAACGGAGAAGTTGCTGCCACCTTTTTTCCGAAAAGTTTTCCAGTGTATTCACTAATGAGATACTAACTGACGACCATATTAACCTGGCTGCCAGGAACGTTTCCAGTAAACGATCAAACGCTGGGTGCAATTGATGTTAATGCAGAAATGATTTCTAAAGCCGCTACTCTGCTCAAGTCATCCTTCAATCATGGACCTGATGGAGTTCCATCTGTATTTTTGAAGAGACATATTGCTAGCTTGTTAATTCCGCTTCTTCGCCTGTTCCGAATGTCTCTCTTAGCTGGCATATTTCCATCTTGCTGGAAATTTGCGCACATGTTTCCTGTGCACAAAAAAAGGAAGGATAAATATCGAGGAATCACATCGTTAAGTGCCGTTTCGAAGCTATTCGAGCTAGTGATTATGGAACCGTTGCTGTCCCATTGCAAGCAGTATTTGAGTGCTGATCAACATGGGTTTACTGTCGGCCGCTCTAAAACCACCAATCTGCTGTGTCTCACATCGTATATAACCGAAAGCATGTCGGATCGGGTTCAAACGGACGTTATTTATTCAGACCTATCCGCAGCATTCGACAAGTTGAACCATGCTATTGCGATTGCTAAACTCGGCAGGCTCGGTGTATGCGGTAATCTTCTGAGTTGGTTTCGATCATATCTTACCGGTCGGCAACTAAAGGTTGCCATAGGAGATTGCAGATCAGCTAGCTTCTTCGCCACATCAGGTATACCTCAGGGAAGCCACTTGGGACCGTTAATTTTTATACTGTACTTCAACGACGTGCATCTGGTCATCGAAGCTCGTCGGTTATCATATGCAGATGACCTCAAAATCTTCCTACGAATCTGCTCCATTGCTGACTGTCACTTTCTTCAACGTCAACTGAATGTATTCGCTAGTTGGTGCAGGTTAAACAGAATGGTAGTGAACCCAGCCAAATGCTCCGCTATTCCGTTCTCACGAAAACAACAACCGATAATGTTTAGCTATGATCTGCTTGGCTCGACAATCGAACGCGTGAATCAGGTGAAAGACTTGGGTGTGATCTTGGATTCGCAGCTTTCATTCAAGCAACACATTGCACATATGTTGTTGATAAGGCGTCAAGAACTTTAGGGTTCATTTTTAGGATAGCTAAAAACTTCACTGATATCTACTGTCTAAAATCTCTCTATTCTTCGATCGACGCTTGAGTATTGTTCAGCGGTTTGGAACCCAAACTACAACAACGGTGCCGAGAGAATTGAATCTGTTCAACGTCGCTTTCTTCGTTTTGCGTTGCGTAGATTGCCTTGGAATGATCCGTTTCGATTACCCAGTTACGAAAGCCGTTGTCAACTTATCGAGCTAGAACTTCTCCGGACTAGAAGAGACACAAGCAGAGCCCTAACCGTGGCCGATATCCTGCAAGGAAGGATAGATTGCGAGGCTATCCTGAGGCAAATTGACCTGAATGTTCAACCCCGACCGCTTCGTAATAACCTTATGCTAAGACTGCCTCTACGTCGCACAAATTATGGAGCATACGGTGCGAATTGCGGACTGCAGAGAACATTTAACAGAGTTGCATCTGTTTTCGACTTTCATCTCTCCCGTGATGCGCTTCGTCGAAAGTTGTCTTCTATTTTTCGCCGGCAGGAGTAACTGACTATAAGATATTTGTTTTTAAATTTTTTTTTTATGTTATGACCATGCTTGAATGTATTTTTTTTTACCATAGTTGATAAGGTTAACATCATTGGGGCTTCATCCAGCCTGTGGATGTAAAACAACAATAAAAACCCCATAAGCGAATCCTGACCCATCTCCTACCAAACTATCCAACTCCGTAGCATCTATGGAGGCATCGGTGAGTCGCTGGCCTCCCGTTAAGTAGATGCTACAAAAACAATATCCTTCCTTTCCCCTTTAACAGAGAAGATGGGCGTGGCCGGAAATGGTAATTGTCATGATTTTCCTGTTCTGAACTTTGATTGGAGAACTATTCACTCCCAAATAGTTTTCCTTAAGCAATCAGAATAAGAACGTTAAAGTAGGTTACGCTTAATCATCATGGGTGCATTCAATTTTTCATAGAACATTTCAATGCGGATCTTTTTCAAACGTTTATTTTTGAAATCGTAATATTTCCTTCCATTTTTAAAGGCGCAGATTGAATCTAGTTAATGACAGAACATATCTCATGCGCCCAGTATATATTTACTAAAACCAATATTAATAATAATAGTCGATTTTCGAAGCTTGTTACTAATAAGTGCACCCCACACGACAGAAGTTTCGTCAATGTTTCCATCAATATTTTCATGTCAGTACTTTCTACAATATTTTCGGGGGTTCATCAATAACTACTAACATTGAATCTGATCTGATGGAATATTCCAAGTCAAATCACAACCACTTTGACAAAAGTGGCCACGAAATAGGTCTGCTGATGTAGTCAAATAGAAGGGGAACATTAGGGGAAATATTGAATCATGAAATCAAGCATTTCTAATGTTGAGTCAATATTTGCATCAATATTTTTGATTTTTAATTTGATTGAAAATATAAAAGTCCCACGTCGACTGAATTGCAGCATGCATCTGTTAATCCGGTAGTTTGCCACAGTTTCTGAAAATCTTCTACTGCACAACTGTAAAATAATCTCACATTCTCCAGTGCACCCGTACTGAACTGCTGTAGCACCATTCCATTGCCAGTGGCATTTTTCTTTCACCATCTTAACCGCCTTTCTCATTGTTTACTCCCTTTCAAATCCATCAATGAATAACCCGTTAATTAATGCTTCCATTATCTGGCTCTGAAAAACCTCCACTTGCCACCGCATAACGAAACCGCATCGAATGGAGGGATCCCCCTCAATGGGGACCCTTCTCAGTACGGTCACTTTCCACTTTTGCACTTGACAATGTCCATTTTCCAGCATACCTACCAAAGTACTTCTCACTGCGCGCTCTTTGTTGGTACAAGTCACGACCACCGCACAGCACAAGGTCCATTAAGAGGCACCATTTCGACCGTAATTAGCAGTTCTAAATTGGAATTTCAACCACGAATTTCGCTCCCAATCAATTTCTCGATTCAATCTGCACCGACCAAAAGAGGGGCCGAAAAATTGGACGAACAGTAACCAGATGATCGAAGCTCATTTGTCCCATTGGTTACACCATAGCTTTAAATAGCAAGCATTGATCTGGTTAACGGACATTTTTACCGCTCAATTATTGTGGTCGCCACAAAATGATATACTTTTACTCGGGTTGCCAAGGCTGCTGCGAGCGATCACCTGCAGTTACATTTCCCTTCGATCGATCACACCGCCGTTTCGGGGACAGTTGTAGTACCTCCATTGGGTCGGGTGAGTCGTGACGGCATTTGCTACCACTAATGAACGCTATATTCACCTGCGGAACGGGAGAAAAAGATGGGAATTTCACCGATAATTGAATGTATTTTTTGTTTTCGTTTCGAGAGTAGCTCCCCTACGGTACATTTGAATGGGTGCTTATAATCACCGCCAAAATATAATTATATAGTTGGGCATAAGTAGCTGAACAGTTCTGCGTCATTTTCCTCACATTTGCATCAGTCAGTTCTTCTTTCCGGGAAAAATCCAGTTTTTAGGGCAATTGAAGGGAAAACCTTCGACGCATGACGTCAATTCGACTATGATCGTGTTAGCCCATCAAACTCCAGCCAAGGGCATTCCGTTACAGGAGTAGGCGTTGAAGCCCTGGAGTTTTCAAATCCACCTGCGTGCGCACACACACACACACACACTCACACTCAGGGCCTACTGTTGCTCTGTTTGCATTTTGCGTTGCTGTTCCGTTTAATTGTGGTTGATTGCATCAAAAAGCAAATACCGCACCGAAATACACTTTTGCAGTCAGTCCGAAAATTGAAAAATTGAGCCCCGATTATATCGATCCATCCCCGCCCGATCCGTACATATGATTATGCCAATCGATGCCGATGGGAGTTTGCGTCAATTTTCCTATTTTAGCGGACGAACGTGTGCGCGGATGTGAATGCGGAATTTCCTCCTCGCTGTGCTGCTGCCTCTGCACACCGTCCAATGACGTAGGTCTTTTCGGGGGCTTTTTGGTTTTCTGAGAGGGAAAGAGATTCTCTGCACTTTCGCACATTTGGTTTTGTATTGATCTTGAACTATAAACGAGCGGTTGGGTCGGTGATCTTAGACTAATTTGTGTATTTTTCTTTTCTTTTGTTTCGTTGCAGGTAAATGCTAGTGGGATGCGATAGCCAGTCATCAACACAGTTGGTTGGTAAGAGTTTGATTATATTCATTGGATTGAAAATTACTGGATTGCTTATAGGAAATTAGCGTTTGTACTTATGGATCATTACAGTCGCGTCTCGTTGTTAGAGTTATGAAGGTGAATTGAATATGTGTATTCGTACGAGAAAAGTTAAGGCCCAAGCGCAATGACAACGGCAGCGGAAAAGCCCGATCTGAGTAAGGCTACTTGTCGAATTGAAAACTAGTTTGAACCAAATCAACGTCGATTAGGTAACTTGATGTCATTTCCCAAGTAACAATTTTGGTTTTATGAGGGTTCTGTAGACCATGATTTTGACTTGTAGAACGCTTTAAAACCTCGATAAAACTTGATTTGTTACTTGGGTTGTGACAACTGTCAAACTTGCCGTTTCCATTCCGTTTCCGCCCACTTTGCTTTTGAGCCTTTAGTATATTAAGTGAGAGAAAATTGACAGAGTTTAATCCCACGCTGTCAAACGGAACAAAATCAAAACACAAACATCTAATTTGCTTAGTAAAACCTTGATCCTATCTCGATACTGCCGAGCCTGCTAGGTATCACTTTTCACGTTGTCAACTCATCGTAAATGACGTTTTGTGTTGGATTATCGTGAGTTGGATCAAAAATATGGCAGTCGGATCAAATAAGAGCTTATTCGGACATATACTTCTTAAGCTAAAACATAGCTTATTCAGCATTTCTGTGAAGAAGTGTTCATATCTTCAAAATAATAATGAATAAACCATTTCATTTTCCAAGGCTTTTGGAAAACATCCATAGAACTTTTTTTAAATCATAAAGAAAATTCATGAATATCAACTAAGTTCTAAAAAAACTTATACAAAGTTTCTTTAATTCAATTCCATGAACTCAAATAAAGCTACCTGGACTTCTTCCCAATCCATTTAACTTATCCCGGAGCCTCCATAAAGTTTCCTGAATTTGTTGAAAGTTCTGTGAATTGCTGGAAAGTTGCGTCCACTTCTACGAACTTTTCTGAACACATACGGTTTTTTAGGTAGTTTACACAAACTACAACTTTTTGTTTTCCTTTATTACAGTGACTTTCAGCCAGTGCACAGTGTGCAAAAATTAACAAAACCGCGGTTAAATTGAATATCTCGGCTGCCAAACGGTTTCAGTCAACATGTTAAACATATTCTTAAAGGAAAAATTCTGTTGAATCGGAGCTTAAGACGAAGCTTGAGGCAAATTTCAGTAAAATTTTGAAACTGCAGGTTAGCATTTTACCAAATACGATATCCTTCTAAGAACTGACTTAAAGTAGTCGGAACTTCCCTAAGTTCCCGTAATTTTGCAGATTGCAGTATTCGAAGCTCTCCAGAAAACTCATTTTAAGTTCTTTGAAAATCTTTGTTGTATTTGAACCCTTAAAGAGTTCATTGAACGTCTTTGAAGTTCTCCGTAACTTCATGTTTACAAAACATTCCTCAAATATACGGAACTTCTCTGAATCTCACAGAATTTTTCTAATTTTTTCGACACTTCCTTAAAGCTCTAGACATTGAAAAAGAATTCAAAAAAATTCGCTGAAAATCCAAGAATAGCCAAGGAGTTCTCAGAACTTCCCTGAAAATCTAGGATTTGTTAAATTGTTAAAGAATTCTTGGACCATCCCAGAAGTACTCGAACTCTGTAAAATATTCTATGAATTTCAGAGCTTTCCGGAAATTCCGAGAACTTAAAAGAACGAGAACTTTTCTGAATATCTGAGAACTTCTCACAATCCGAGAACTTCCTAGAAGATCATAGAACTTCCAAGAAATTCCGAAAAATTCCGAGAGTTTCCCACAATTACCAAGAGCTTCCACAATTTTTGAGATGATGATGATGATGATTATGATGATGATGATTGAGACTACCACTCATGTAGCAAGACGCCTGCACATAGCAATGGACAATTCAATCCGAACGACTTGATGAAGTCCACCTGACAAATCACATTCAACTTGGCGCTTTATGAATGGCCAAAAACAGAGGGGTGGTCCCGTAAGCAGAAACGCCCATGCAAAACCCACTGGGAGCAGAATTTATTAATTAATTTATCTTTATTAGGGAGGCTTTCAGCCTGGGGCTGGTTCGCCTCCAACCTTGGAAGCAGAAAAAGAATCTCATTCTAGCAAACAAGATCATATAATTCTGTATGGAACAAGCCCTTGTCCTGAAAGATGCCCCATGAGTGTGGAGAAGAGCCCGCCCTCTATCCACAAAATGTTAGTGACAGGAAGTTGGCAATCCCACTCTCCCTATCCAAATCGCTTCAATCGGAGCTTTCACAACTTTCGAGAACTTCTCTAAAAATCCCAGAGCTTCCCAGAAAATCCGAGAACTTCTCGAAAATTCCAAAAATATTAGAAAACTTTCCAGAAGTTTTGGTAACTGCGAATACTACTAGATGAGGATCTTCTAGAATTCGGAACGTCCCACAAAATTACGAGAGTTTCCCAGAAGACCTTGGCACTTCCTAGTATATCCAAGAACTTCCCAGAAATTGATGATGATGCCGCTTACTCCTAAAATGGTTTGTGCTGGACTATTTATCTTTAAGTTAATGAACATCGTAACCAGATTAGTAAATGAAAAGGAACCGGTTACAGTTACAGCTATAAATTTCCTCTACAGTTTATAGTTGCTTCACAGCCCCTTTTGTCCATTCCTAAAGCTTTCAAAAAAAAATCAGAATTCTTCAAAAGATCTATGAACTTCCAAAAATTTCCAAAAACTTCCTAGAATATCTGAGTGCTTCCAAGAAATTCTGAGAGTTTTCCAGCATTTTCGAGAGTCATCCATACATTAATGTGAAAAAGCTTAGGCGTTTGCTCACCCTTTTGTCCATTCCTAGAACTTTCCAAAAAATCCAAAAACTCCCCTGAACTTCTCAGAACTAGCAAAAACTTCATAGAAGATCTGAGTACTTCTCAGAAATTCTGAGAGCTTTCATAAGCTCCATGAACTTCTTAGAAGATCTGAGAACTTCCCCAAAAAAATCCGTGAATTTACATCAAATTCCAAAAACTACACACTTAGAAATACTTAATCTTAAGGATGAGACGTAAACAAACATTTCATGTAAAATTAAGTGACTGAAAAGTACGAAAGTACGTTTGATTGAGCTGAATTTCGCCTCAAAATAGACGCTTGACGCTATGTCAGTCTCAGAGCACCTAAATTTACATCTATTTTTCTAAGTGTGTACCCAGAAATCCCACTTTCTAGGAGTTCCATAAACTTTACAGAAGATCCAAGAATTTCCCAGAAATTCCTATAACTTCCCACAGTCTCTGAGATCTTTCCCAGAAGATACGAAAATTTAACGAAAATTTCGAAAACGTCTCATCGTCATCCGAGAACCTCTCAGAAGAATTGCTAATTTCCCAGAAGATCCAACAAATAGAAATTCTGAGGACTTACCAAAAATTACTAGAACAGCCCAGAATTTCCGACCGATTCTTACAAGATGCGTGTACTTCGAAGGACATCTGAGAACTAACCACATTTTTGGTGAGCTTCCCAGAAGTTCCTTCCATGAACTGTTCCGGAAATTTCCAAGTCATCCCAGAAGATGCGAGAACTTCGCGGAAATTCCAAGAACTTTCCATAGTTTCCGAGAACTTCCCCACAAGTTGCGAGAACTTCCCAAAAATTTCGAAAACTCCCCATCTAGAACCTCTGAGAAGGATTGTGAATTTCTCAGAAGATCCGAGAACTTACTAGAAATTCTGAGGACATCCCAAAAATTCCGAGGACTTCCCAGAATTTCAGACAACTTTCTAGAATTTTCGAAAGATTCTTACCAGATGCGTGCACTTCGAAGAATATCCGAGAACTACCCACAATTTCTGTGAGCTTCCCAAAAGTTCCCTCAAAGAACTGTTCAGAGGATCCTTGAATTTCTCTGAAATTCCGAGAACTTATCGAGAACTTTCCGAGAACTTCCCAGAAGATCTCAGAACTTCTGAGAAGTACAGAGAACTTTCCAGAAATACGGAGAACTTCGCAGAAGATCTGAAATTTATCTAGAAATCGCAAGAACTTCTCTGAAGTTCAAAGAACTTAACAATTATTCACAGAACGTCCCAGAAATTTTGAAATCTTCCCAGAAGATGCGAAAACTTCGCATAACTTCCCAGAGTATCCGAGAACTTCTCCAGAAGATGCGAGAATTTCCCCAAAATAAAGCGAACCAGCCCCAGGCTGAAAGCCTCCCTAATAAAGATAAATCAATCAATCAATCAACTTCCCAAAACGTCTCATCAGTTCCGAGAGCTTTCCAGATTTTTTGAAAGCTTGCCAGAAATTCAGAAAACCTCTTAAAGGATTGTGAATTTCCCAGAAGATCCGAGAACTTACTAGAAATTCTGAGGACTTCCCAAAAATTCCGAAAACTATCCATAATTTCTGATAACTTCCCAGAATTTCCGACCGATTCTTACTAGATGCGTGCACTTCGAAGAACACCAGAGAACTACCCACAATTTCAGTGAGCTTCCCGGAAGTTCCTTCCAAGAACTGTTCAGTAGATCTTTGAATTTCCCAGAAATTCCGAGCATTATTCGAGAATTTCCCAGAAGATCTCAGAACTTCCCAGAAGTTCCAAGAACTTTTCAGAAGTTCAGAGAACTTTCCAGAAATTTTGAGAACTTCGCGGTAGATCTGAGATTTTTCGAGGAATTTTAAGAGCTTCACGGAAGTACAAAGAACTTTATTAATGTCGATATCATCCCAGAAGATGCGAGAACTTCGTACAAATTCCTAAAGCTTCCCAGAGTACTCGAGAACTTCTCCAGAAGATGCGAGAACTTCCCAAAACGTCTCATCAGTTCCGAGAGCTTTCCAGATTTTCCGAAAGTTTGCCAGAAATTTCAAGAACCTCTGAGAAGAATTGTTTGTTTTTTTTTAATTCTTTATTAAGGATATTTTTAGCCTATGGCCAGTTCATCTCCGAATGAGAAGAATTGTGAATTTCTCAGAAGATCCGAGAACTTACTAAAAATTCTGAGGACTTCCCAAAAATTCCGAGCACTGCCCAGAATTCCGGATATCTTTCCAGAATTTTCGAAAGACTCTTACCAGATGCGTGCACTTCGAAGAATATCCGAGAGCTACCCACAAATTCTGTGAGCTTCCCAAAAGTTCCCTCAAAGAACTGTTCAGAGGATCCTTGAATTTCCCAGAAATTCCGAGAACTTTGCGAGAACTTCCCAGAAGATCTCAGAACATCTCAGAAGTTCAAAGAACTTTCCGGAAATACTGAGAACTTCGCAGAAGATGTGAAATTTATCTAGAAATCGCAAGAACTTCTCTGAAGTTCAAAGAACTTCCAGAACTTCCCAGAAGATACGAAAACTTTGCAGAAATTTCTAGGACTTCCCAGAGTATCCGAGAACTTCTGCAGAAGATGCGAGAACTTCCCAAACATTTCTAAAACGTCTCATCAGATCCGAGAACTTTCCGGAATTTCCGAAAGCTTGCCATAAATTCCAAGAGCCTCTTAGAAGAATTGCGAATTTCCCAGAAGATCCAAGAGCTTACTAGAAATCTGAGGACTTCCCAAAAATTCGGAGAACTGCCCAAAACTTCCGATAACTTCCTTAGATTCTTATAAGATGCGTGCACTTCGAAGAACATCCGAGAACTACCCACAATTTCTGTGAGCTTCCCAAAAGGTCCCTCAAAAAACTGTTCACAAAATCCTTTAATTACCCAGAAATTCCGAGAATTTTCCAGAAGATCTCAGAACTTCTCAGAAATTTCTAGACCATTTTAGAAGTTTAGAAAACTTTCCAGATATTCTGAGAACTTCGCAGAAGATCTGAAATGTATCTAGAAATCGCAAGAACTTATCTGAAGTTCAAAGAACTTTACAATTATTCAAAGAACGTCCCAGAAATTTTTAAATCTTCCCAGAAGATGCGAGAACTTCGTACAAATTCCTAGAACTTCCCAGAGTATCCGAGAACTGCTCCAGAAGATGCGAAAACTTCCCAAAACGTCTCATCAGTTCCGTGGCCTTTCCAGATTTTCCGAAAGGTTGCCAGAAATTCCGAGAACTTACTAAAAATTCTGAGTACTTCCCAAAAAATCCGAAAACTGCCCAGAATTTCCGATAACTTGCCAGAATTTCCAAAAAATTCTTACTAGATGCGTGCAATTCGAAGAACACCCGAGAGCCACCCACAATTTCAGTGAGCTTCCCGGAAATTCCTTCCAAGAATTTTTCAGTACATCTTTGAATTTCATAGAAATTCCGAGAATTTTTTGAAAATTTCCCAGAAGATCTCAGAACTTCTTAGAAATTCTATGAACTTTTCAGAAGTTCAAAGAACATTCCAGAAATTTTAAAAATTTCGCAGTAGATCTGAGATTATTCGAGGATATCCAAGAACTTCACAGCAGTTCAAAGAAGTTTGCAATAATTCAAAGAACGTCCGAGAAATTTCGATATCATCCCAGAAAATGCGAGAACTTCGTACAAATTCCTAGAACTTCCCAGAGTATCCGAGAACTTCTCCAGAAGATGCGAGAACTTCCTAAAATTTTCGAAAACGTCTCATCAGATCCGAGAACTTTCCAGAATTTCAGAATCCTCTTAGAAGAATTGTGAATTTCCCGGAATTCCCGAGAATTTACTAAAGATTCTGAGGACTTCCCAAAAATTCCTAGAACTGCTCAGAATTTCCGATAACTTCCCAGAATTTCCGACCGATTCTTACAAGATGAGTACACTTCGAAGAACACCCGAAAACTATCCACAGTTGAGCTTCCCAAAAGTTCCCTCAAAGAACTGTTCACAAAATCCTTGAACTTCCCAGAAATTCCGAGAAGTTTCCTAAAATTCCAAGAATTTCCTAGGAGATCTCAAAAATTCTCAGAATTTCAGAATTTCCCAGAAAATCCGAGAACTTACTAGAAATTCTTAGGACTTCCCAATAATTCCGAGGACCGCCCAGAATTTCCAACAGATTCTTACAAGATGGGAGCACTTCGCAGAATACCCGAGAACTACCCACAATTTATGTGAGTTTCCCAGAATTTCCTTCCAAGAACTGTTCAGTAGATCCTTGAATTTCCCTGAAATTTCGAGAACTTCCGAAAATTCGGAGCATTTCCAGAAGATCTCAGAACTTCTCAGAAATTCCAAGAACTTTTCAGACGTCCAGTGAACTTTCCAGAAATGCTGAGAACTTCGCAGAAGATTTGCCATTTTTCTAGGAATCCCATGAACTTTTTTGAATTTCAAAGAACTTTACAATAATTCAATGAACATCCCAGAAATTTAGAAAACTTCCCAGAAGATGCGAGAACTTTGCAGAAATTCCTAGAACTTCCCAGAGTTTCCGAGAACTTCTCCAGAAGATGCGAGAAATTCCCAAAAATTCCTAGAACCTCTTCGAAGGATAGTGAATTTTTCAGAATATCCTAAAACTGACTAGAAATTCCGAGTGTTTTTTAAAACTTCGAAAACGGCTAAAAATTTCCGACCGATTTTTACAATATGCGTGCACTTCGAAGAACACCCGAGAACTACCCACAATTTCAATGAGCTTCCCGGAAATTCCTTGCAAGAACTGTTCAGTAGATCCTTGAATATCCCTGAAATTTCGAGAACTTCCAGAACATTCGGACAACTTCCCAAAAGATCTCAGAGCTTTTTAGAAATTCCAAGAGCTTCTCAAAAGTTCAGCGGATTTTCCGAAAATTCTTAGAACTTCGCAGAAGATCTGAATTTTTTCTAAAAAATCCAAGAACTTCTCAGAAGTTCAAAGAACATTACAATAGTTCAAATAAATTTAAAAATCTTCCAAAAAGATGCGAGAACTTTCCAAATATTCCGAGAACTTTCCAAATATTCCGAAAACATTCCACATTTTCTGAGATCTTCCCAAAATTTCCAAGCACTTCGCAGAAGTTCCTAAAACTTCCCGCAAGATCCGAGTGCTTCTCAGAAATTGCGAGAACTTCTCAGAAGTTAGAAGGTTTTACCAGAATTTTCTCAACCTTTCAAAAAATCAGGAAAACTTTCTTGAAGATGCAAGAACTATCCCAGGACTTTGTCCCAAGTTTCGATAATTCCAAAAACTTCTGAATGTTTTAACATTTCTGGTAAGTTCTCATAATATCTTAGAAGTTCTCGGAATATCTCGGAATTGGGAGGTTCTTGGATGTTGTGAGAAATTCTCCAAATATTTGGAGAGTTTAAAAACGGAATTTCCGAAAGGTTTTCGGATGTTTTGGAAAGATTTAAAATTTAGATTCCTGACTTTCTGGAAAGATCTACTGTCTTACTTGACTCATAACGAAGATACATGTTGTATATGCGGAAACATGCACTGGTGTAATTTTGCATTGCAAATGTTATGTTAATTATTATTCGTTATAAGTCAGGTAACAGCAGGAATTTATAGAAATTTCTGGAAGTTTTCAGATCTTCTGGAAAGTTCTCGGTATTTGTGAAGCGTTCTCGGAACTTCTGCGAAATTATCTGAATTTCTGGAAAGATCTGGGTATTCCTGAAAAGTTCTGTGAATCTTTGAGAACTTCGTGGTATTTCTGGAAAGTTCTCATAACATTTTAGAACTTCCAAGAAGTTTAAAGAACTACATAGAAATTCTGAAAACATTCCAGAAGTTCCGGACCTCCGGAGTTCTCGCTGTTCTTTTGAACTCTTGGCACCATTAACAAAATATGCAATCACATTATTTTTCTACTTCTAGTAGCTGATCATTCTTTTTTCGCACCTTTTTGGTAGTTTTGTGAAGCTTCCGAGTGGACTTTCAGAGAAGCTCCGAGTTGACCTTCAGAGAAGTTCCGAGTGGACCTTCAGATAAGTTCCAAGTTGACCTTCAGAGAAGTTTCGAGTGGACCTTCAGAGAAGTTCCGATTGGACTTCAGAGAAGTTCCGAGTAGACTTCAGAAAAGTGGCGAGTGGACCTTCAGAGAAGTTTCAAGTGGACCTTCAGAGAAGTTTCGAGTGGACCTTCAGAGAAGTTCCGAGTGGACTTCAGAGAAGTTCCGAGTAGACTTCTGACAAGTGGCGAGTGGACCTTCAGAGAAGTTTCGTGTGGACCTTCAGAGAAGTTTCGAAGGGCCATCAGAGAAGTTTCGAGTGGACCTTCAGAGATGTTCCGAGTGGACTTCAGAGAAGTTCCGAGTGGACTTCAGAGAAGTTCCGAGTAGACTTCAGAGAAGTGGCTAGTGGACCTTCAGATAAGTTTCGTGTGGACCTTCAGAGATGTTCCGAGTGGACCTTCAGAGATGTTCCGAGTGGACTTCAGAGAAGTTCCGAGTAGACTTCAGAAAAGTGGCGAGTGGACCTTCAGAGAAGTTTCGAGTGGACCTTCAGAGAAGTTTCGAGTGGACCTTCAGAGAAGTTCCGAGTGGACTTCAGAGAAGTTCCGAGTAGACTTCAGACAAGTGGCGCGTCGACCTTCAGAGAAGTTTCGTGTGGACTTCAGAGAAGTTTCGAGTGGACCTTCAGAGAAGTTTCGAGTGGACCTTCAGAGATGTTCCGAGTAGACTTCAGAGAAGTTCCGAGTGGACTTCAGAGAAGTTCCGAGTAGACTTCAGAGAAGTGGCTAGTGGACCTTCAGAGAAGTTTCGAGTGGACCTTCAGTCAGAGATGTTCCAAGTGGACTTCAGAGAAGTTCCGAGTGGACTTCAGAGAAGTTCCGAGTGGACTTCAGAGAAGTTCCGAGTGGACTTCAGAGAAGTTCCGAGTGGACTTCAGAGAAGTTCCGAGTGGACTTCAGAGAAGTTCCGAGTGGACTTCAGAGAAGTGGTTAGTGGACCTTCAGAGAAGTTTCGTGTGGACCATCAGAGAAGTTCTAAAGGGCCGTCAGAGAAGTTCCGAAGGACCTTCAGGGAATCTCGGAACATACCTTAATGTTGATTCCTTGAGGTTTTTTTTGGAATTTCTAGAGAGTTTCCTCGATTGAAATTTCCTCGAAGCATTACTGAAGATTCCAAGGATTTTCACTGGAATTATATCATTCCATACTTTCCTGAAGATTTCGGAAGTTTCCTCGGAACTTCTCTGTTGTGGAACTTTCATGATTTTCCATAATTCTGTAGTCGGAAGGGGACTAGTCACCGCATTTAGTTTGGACAATAACTGTAAAGTTTTCGAATCGAATTGGTCTTTTCTCTAGCTCATCAAATGATCCCCAGCTCCTTATTTATATGCTTTCTGTTTATGTTTATGTTGTGTTATGTTTCATGTTTATTTTTTATTTTATTTTTATTACGTTATTGTCATGTTGTTGTATATTGATTGTTGTTCGCCTAATTGGGTTTCTTCCTCAAATATAATTTTTTCTTAAAGATTTACTGTTAGTTTATTTATTGTTATTGTATTGTTTCTTTGCTTCTTAACTATTTCATTTAACTTTTTAATTATTTATTCTGTTAACTTGCATTATGTTTTGAGTTTTAGTTTGTGTTTTGATGTTGGTGTTCTTCTTTCTACATTTAACGCTCTTCTGTTTATTTTTATTGTTGCTCACTTGTTTCTGTTTCTTTGAGTTCTTTTTGTGTTCTACCATTTCTGATTTTTTACTGTTGAAAATTTCCTATTCCTGATTTAGTTACTGTCTGTATTCTGATTTCCGTTACCTTGTTATCCTGTTTGCTTAGCTTTAAACTCTTTTTCTGTTTCCGACTTATTTCTCCATTTTAGTTTCCAATCAGCTGATATCATTTTCCATACGAATTCAAATAGATTTACTGTCAGACACCGATTCCAAAACGCTTATCAACCCAACCACAACAGTAAGCCACGTGTTTTCATAAATATTGATGCCTTTGACCCATCAACAAATCGTTACTTTTACGAATATATTCCCCCATCATCGGTCGCTTTATGACGACAATCCTCACTGCCGCTCCCCATCGAAAAACACACACACTCATTATAGTAGTTATCAGTAACTGTCATCAGCTGGTCGGTTGTTGTTTTTAGTTCGATGGGACATAAGCCGGCTTCTCTCCGTTGGCTCTGTTTCTCTCTCACCCTCTTATGTAAAACTCTGCTGAGCTAAGTAGACATTGCAACTTTCCAGCAAAATTCCGCTCTCCAGTTTCACCACCGTCTATATACAGCGCTGAGCGCATCGTAGTGTAGGCAGGCAGCTCTCCAGCGAGTGGTGAGAATCGGAAAAGATGTAGTAGTAGACAGTTTCGCAGCATCGCTGTTCGCGAATAGAAGTCCGAGATCGCGTTTCGGCACAACAGGGCGCTCGCCACCTACTACCCCCTCCCCCCACCCTGTCGGCTGCCGTGCGAGGCAATTTGGATTCAGCCTACTACGACGCACTGCACAGAGGAGCGCCCTTTTTTCCGTTAGACTACTTCGATTTCGATACACTGACTCTCTTCGCGGTCTGCTGCGGGCATTCAGTCTAATTCCAAACGTCGAACGCGTCGAACGTGTTTTCACTTTGTTGTTGCTGCTGAAGGTGTAGTTGAAGAACAAATTTTCTCCGTGTGGTTACAAACCAAGACGGGGCGAAAAAAAAAGGTGATTAATTATTATCGAAAAGAGTGCGGCGCGACGCTTTCACCAGTCTACCACGCGGTTTCGTGGCAGTCAGTGTGCGTTTCAAGGAATACCTGTTTTGCTGAAGGCAGAAAAAAAATCGAGTGAGTGGCTGAGGGGAAGCTGAAAAAAAAACAATAACAATGCTTCGACAGCAACAATAGCGGCCCGGATCGGTGGTTTTGTTGAGTTGAGCGATCTCCAACGACGACGACGACGACCACGACGGTACAAGGTGTGTGCTTGTGACGTCAAACTTCTACTCTGTGGTCGGTTGTCGCAGCTCGATGGTGATGTTTGTTGTAACAGTTTAGTTTTTGAATTATAATATACCTACATTAGGGTCGAGTGGCGGATACAAGCGGAATGACTCGAGCCCGCTGATGATGGCAGACAGAAAAATGCGCTAAGGAGAAATGTAAATTTGGATTTTGTTCGGCTGAAGCGACAGTGTCAAACAGTGACGTGAGTAACACTTCTGAGCTCTCGGATTGTAATTGTGATAAACTGCTTGTTGGAGGAGGCGGAGAAGGAAACAACTGTGATTGCTTTGCTCTACTTGCGAAAAACAAGATGGGAAGAGCGTGACGAAGAATCTGCGATCCTGATCAACACACTATTATTGTACATAAGATAGCGTAAGTCGAGAATGTTTGGCTCTGGAAGATGTGCGCTCTGTGTTGATCTGCTTAAACACATATTTTGTTTGTAATTCTGTTATTTTCATTTGGCCTCTGTGAGCTCATCTCACCCCCTGTTGAATTGGTGTTGTACTCGTGAGTTAGTGTACACAAAATTAGGTGGGGATTGTTTTTTGGAGTGGATTTTCTTTTTCGTTGGAATTTACGACGTGCGGTGTTTGCTCTGTGAATGGGGTGCGGAACTCGGTTAATTGGTCGGTGGCATTGGTTTTTTGTTTCTGTTCGAAAATGTGGCATTCAATCACAATTCACTATGTAATTTTAACGGATTTTTGAAGGCATTACCTTTTTAAAAAGACTGTTGACTGATTTTATCATATTGGGACTAGTCCCCAATGGATGATTCAATGTTTGTGGAATCGGTAGACAAGACGTTTTAGCAAGTTTAAACTGATCGATTTAATGTTTTTCCCTGGAAGCTTAAGAATATCTCTAATATAATTCTTCATGGTCAAATTTGAAATTTGCTCTACTGAAAGAGTACTGGCCTCCGGAAGATTGTGTTAGTACATAATGATCTGGATCAGGTAGCGAATTTGTTTTCCATCTGGGTTGGAAGCAGCATCAATCCAAGTGTGAAACCGAACTTTTTGTCATTGCGAATCTCGACCTGAGGTAGGTTTCAAAAACAAACGATCAAACTGACTTCTTCTTATTCTTCTTATTAGCATTTCAAGCTTATTGCTTAACGCATATTAGCTTATTGCGTGCTCGCAACTTAGTGTTCTAAATGCACTTCCACAGTTAGTAATTGAGAGCTTTAGATGTCAATGGTACTCTATGCCCAGGGAAATCGAGAACATTTCTCCTAGATGGTGGTGAATCTGGTGAATCTGGTCCCAATATCCTGTTTTTTACATCGTAATCTTGAAAGTTTTCTAAGCCTAAGATGTCGTAAACGGTCTAGGAAAATTCTCAAGCTCCAGACAGAAGTTTTTTGTAAGAAGAAGATATTTTGAAGTTGCCCTGTATTTTTAGTATTTCCTGCATTAAAACAAACATAAAAATGCCTTTGCGGTATGTATACATGGTATACATGTCCAACGCCACGCGCCGAAAGCACTGCTACTGATGAAGACCGACCGGACACCACTGAATAAGCACCGTTCGGCGAGACCGGATGGAATTCGATTTTGAAATCTGTGTTAGGAAAAACGCTTTTTACAGGCAATCGGTGATAATTTTGATCACCATTGCAACAGTTGGACATTTCTGTAATTCACAATACTGACCTATTGAGAATTGAAAAAGTGTTCATTTTAGCAGATTTGTAGAAAAATTTCCAGTCGATTGCAATTGTTTCGAATTAATATCCATCCGCTATTGACTGAGTTATGAGTGGTCAAAACCTGACCACTTTTCGTAACGCGGTCGGTTTTGGTTTTTTTCAAATTGCACCCCCTCATATGTTGCCGAAAGACGTAATCGTTCGTCAAAAGTAATGGAAAAAAAAGAGCGATCCATCCCTGAGCAGAGTGGCCAGCAAACCGGCAAATCCGAAACATTACCGGGAATTTGAAAAATAACCCTTCAATTCGACGGGAGAGCTGGGAAAAATTAATAAGCCTTAATATGCGGATAAATTTTTCGGTCATAGTTCCAGAATCAATTTGTGAACCAGAGCGAGTCTTTACCAACAATTAGACTGGGTCTTTTCCGTGCACAATGCGCATATTCGTGTTCTTTTAGGATTTATTTTTCAAGTAGTTTATTTTTTAATTCTTTATTAGGGTGATTTTAAGCCACTTTTTAGCAAGTTCATCACCAAAATTTTAGAATTTAAATAGGTACTCATAGGTCTGCATGGGTCTGCCCTCCCCTGGCCAGCGAACCGGGAAAACCGTGAAAACAGGGAAATAACCGGGAATTTGTAGAATTAGTTGGGAAAACCGGGAAAAACCCGGGAATTCTACGGGACATTCGGGAACAATTAATACACCTTAACAAACAAGGCCACTTATAAGGTTTAAGCCAGGTTTTCAGAACCAATTCGTCAAACAGAGCGAGTCCTTACCAAAAGAAAGACTTGCCCTTTTTTAAGTATAATTTCCATCAGTTATTGGAATTTACAATAGTACAAATTGTCCTCCCTGCTCCAACCAAGATGTACTGTGCATTAGATTCGGTATATAATGAGTCACGCCAAGAGATAAACAGTTGAACTCGCATCACGGTTTTCGAAGGATTCGCTTTCTTTTCACTTGGCAACAGAGGACTTCTACATCAACTTCAAATTCTAGCGAGATCAAAAAATAGCGGCTATAGTGAATCATTATATCAGTGATTTTGTCAAATTACCTTATCAAAAAATAATATAAATTACCATTACTGATCATTACCAAACGTATCCCATGTCAACTTAATGCTCACTGCGTGTTTATGATCATTTCTTCAATTTTATTTTATATGTTATTGCAATACCTTTCGTGGATCTTTCATAGCATCGTAATGTTTGTTTACTTTGCCCGATAGGTAGCCGGTTGACAGTTCAATAGGTAGACTTGGCTTCACTCTTGCGTGACTCATTATACACCGACTCTACTGTGCATAACCTGAAGCTAATCATGAAACCGGACTTTGGAAAAGACATGTGGTAAATCTGGACCGTAATTCCATAATTTTCGAGATGATTTTTTAACCGTTCAAAATCAAAATTACCATGCCATTTTTCAGAATTTCCATATCATGAAATCCTCCTTAAACTAACCGGAAAGTTCCCTTGGAACTCCTCTCGTTATTACCCTGGAATTTGCTTGAAACTCTTTTTAAATTTCCTTTGAATCCTCTAATGAATTTCTTTGAAACTATTCTATGGATTAGATTCTTTGGATTTTTCGCAAAACTCTCCTCAGATATCATTTGGAATTCTTCTCAGAAAATCTTGAAATTATTTTTCTGAATATACCAAAAATTTTCTTTTAAAATTCCATCCTATTTTTTTAATTAACCTCAGAGCATGATTATTTTGGTATTTTTCTCGGAGCTTCCTTGATTTTTTTCAGAATCATCCTTAAGATTACTTTTAAATTATTCTCAGAACACTCTATAAATTCTAATTGAGATTCTCTTGAAATTCACCATTAAATGAACCCGATATTCTCCTCACAATCCCCAAACAATTCTCATCAGAATCACCTATGAATCATCCTTGAAGTTCTCCTCACAACTCTCTTGAGATGCTTCTTACAATTCCTCAAAATTATCTTGGGATTCTTGTTCAGAATTCCTTTGAATTTTTCTTCGAGATTTTTTTAAAGTCATTCACCATTTACTTGAAATTTTAAAATTTATGTAATGTATACAAAATTCTTCAAATTATTAGAACGCTCAACATTTTTGGAAGTCTTCAAAATTTTCCTAGGTCCATAATTTATTTGCTTCTAAATCTAGAATTTGGTTTTTCAAAATTCCACAATTCTCTTTTCTTTTTTTCGGCTGAATCTTGGATCACGAAAGTTTTTAAAAGTCACAAATCTTAAGAAAAAAATCCTAGTCAAATGTAAATGCCTCAGAATCTTGGATTTTGTTTTCAAATTAGTACAGATTAACGTGTGCTAGAAGATTTTCATGCTCCGAGATCGTCCATAAAACAATTTCCTAATTTAATCGTCCACTCTCGAATTCCCATGCAATCTGATAGCGTTTGACTAAAAAAGAGAACTGAAGCTTATAAAAACAGTCAAATTGATTCGAAGTATCTCGAAACGTGATTTTGCATCAGTTAAAACTTTCATTTTTTGCCAACTATTGGCAAATGGGGTATATTTTTAGATTTTAAGCGGGAAAACCGGGAATTTGAAAATGAATATTCACTCGTCACTCTGTAGGGAGCATACATTAAGTACGTCATGCAAAATTTAGGGAAAATTAACCCTCTACCTCCTTTCGTTACGTTTTTCCTATATACCTAATGCATTGCTCACAAGTTGGTAACCCCCTCTCCCCTTATAGCGCGACATATTTAATGGATGCTCCCTTAGAGGAAAATATGTGATATGCCGGACTTTGTTATAAAATTGATCTAAATTTTTTCTGAATTTTGTTTACGGTTTTAAAATTAAAATTACCATGCAATTTTTTTCAGGATTCTCCGTTTATTAATCCTAGATTTAACTTTGGAATTTTGTTTAGACTTAGCAAAAAATTATTGTCAGAAATTCTTCTCAAAACTTTCTTTGAATTCTTTTAATTTTCTCTTGAATAAACTTGAAACTTTGTATGAATTTCACATAAATTTTCTTTCAAATTTTGTTGAAACTAACCTCATTCCGTACCTTCTTTTGACTTAGGACAAATGCAACTAAGGAAATGTAACGAAAATTTGTCAGACTTTAAATGCTAATAACTTGGCCAATAATCAATGGATTTTAATGATTTGTGTGTCGATCGATTCGGCAGTTTTATAAAATTTGTCTCACATTATAAATGTTAAATATTTAAATAGCTAAAAATTTAAAAAAAATATGGAGACATTAAAATTTCTAATACTTTTTCTTCGACCGCAAGGTGCTCACCCCTAACACAGCCATCAGAAAGTTAGTCCCTAACAACACAAGCCGATGCGGCGTAATCATTCAGCGTTGCACGTTGGATTTTTTTTTTTTTTTTCTTAAAGCGTAGGTTATTCAACGCATGATTTAAATTTATTCTATTAAAAATTCTCCATACGAATCAGTAAAAGAGACTCATTCTCTGAGTAATATTCGTTTTCAATTTATTTAGCTTGCCATCTCGGCTTTTTGAATGGAACAGCAAAACAATCTCGTAGGTTCTACGTCAACAAATGCGGTCGTGCTTTGGGCACAACCCTCAAACTTTTTTCTTTTGATTTTCCATGATGAATCTTTCTCAGTATTCCTTAGAAATTATTGCTCATCTCTTCCCGAGCAGGAGAAAACAACTTATTAATACCAGATTCCAGTATGAAAATAGCATAACTGCCAACCTAAATATGGTATTGACGAGCCTTACATAAGATGTAAAATATCTAAAAAAAAAGTACCTCCAAAGTGTTCTACGAATAACGAACTAATTAATAATTTAATGATTATAATCAATGAGGGGTATTCAACTCCTCAATTGATGCTAGAATACCATAATTTGTTATTTAAAAGGTCTTTTTTGATTACCAATCCAATAACTCTTTCATGTGTTATTGTTGAAAAACTTTTTGTTATTTTGGTAGTTATTTGATACTAGCGGAGTGTGCCCGGCCTTGCTCGCGATTCAATATTAGCTTGAGTTTATGCAACTTATAAAAAGCAAACTATATTGTACGTATCCCCCCTCTTATCTAAGGGGCTACCCCCTATTACCATCTCCTTATACCTCCACATGCCAAATTTGGTTCCATTTGCTTGATTAGTTCTCGAGTTATGCAGAAATTTCTGTTTCATTTGTATGGGAGCCCCCCCCCCTTACAGAAAGGGAAGGGGTCTCAAACCATCATAAGAACCTTTCCCGAC